>NW_028160686.1:17500-35000 GCF_964263955.1 Coregonus lavaretus | reverse complement strand
CCAAAAACGGGCGGGGCCATTTGAAGCACGACTTTAGCCTGATTTGACATTTAGTGGCAGTCAGATCAGATTACAACACTGATAACTACTGTTGCCGTGATATAATTGATTAGAAAAAAAATCCCTTCCTTTTCCCGTTTGGCAGTGCGTCGCCCATATCGCCCTATTGAACAGGCCGTCCCTGGGGGTTACCCTGAAAATATATATATGTTTGTCTTTTTTTTGCTTTTACGTCTTATCATTAGTCTGAGATCATTTAAGGTTGTTTGAGGTCGTTGGTTTGTTTAGCTCCTCAATGGATAACAAATCTGGATCTGAACCAGCAGACGGCTTCAGAAGATTACGGTATTAAGGGTTTATATGCAGATAACACACATCAAAGAGGAAGGCCGCCCTGCAAATGATGAAATTGATCCACACTTGGCTCATGTATAAATCACTATCCATCCTCATCCACACTGTCAATTCACTCTGGCATATTTCACATGGCATCTTACAATCAGGATATCTGTATGTTTAAAAACGAAAGTGTCTGAGCACCAAAACACACACACACACACACACACACACACACACACACACACACACACACACACACACACACACACACACACACACACACACACACACACACACACACACACACACACACACACACACACACACACACACACACACACAAGAACAAAACCCATTCTCACACCACTCACCCTCTTAAACCCATCACCATTTGCAAGGAGAGCATCTGTACACAGCCTTCAGCTGGTTCTGTCATGAATATCGGACGTCTTTACCAACAACAGCCGGACTAAGAATTGACAGGCAGTAACAGAACAGGTGCTATCGAGAGAAGTGGCCCATCTATTTAGCAGAGAGACCGGGGTGTGGGAGGTGTTGTCTGGGAGACCTGGGCAGGACAAAGCAAGGAGAACCATGTCCAGGAGATAGTAATCTGTGTGTGTGTGTGTTTGTGTGTGTGTGTGTGTTTGTGTTTATGTTTGTGTGTGTGTGTGTGCGGGTTCGTGCGTGTGAGGTGTTAATCCGTCCCGTCAGAGACTCCACAGCTGCCATGCTCAATCAGACCCACAAAAGGATGATTGATATATAACATCTTCATTCCACAATACGCCTTTCAGGCATTCTATTGATGTCCTCACATATTGTCCTTCACAGGGAATGCTTGAATAAAAAGAGAAGGGAGAGGTTGTGTTTCTCCTGGACGTTTCTCTTTGCCCTTATACCTATGTGTAAACTACACAGTAACTAATGTGCTAGCAACCTCGTATTAACAATAACTATACTAGCAACCTTGTATTAACAATAACTAAACTAGCAACCTTGTATTAACAATAACTATACTAGCAACCTTGTATTAACAATAACTAAACTAGCAACCTTGTATTAACAATAACTATACTAGCAAACTTGACTTAACAAGAACTATACTAGCAACGTTGTATTAACAATAACTATACTAGCAACCTTGTATTAAGAATAACTATACTAGCAAACTTGTATTAACAATAACTATACTAGCAACCTTGTATTAACAATAACTAAACTAAGAACCTTGTATTAACAATAACTATACTAGCAACCTTGTATTAACAATACCTATACTAGCAACGTCGTATTAACAATAACTATACTAGCAACCTTGTATTAACAATAACTAAACTAGCAACATTGTATTAACAAAAACTATACTAGCAACCTTGTATTAACAATAACTAAACTGAGAACCATGTATTAACAATAACTATACTAACAACCTTGTATTAACAATAACTAAACTGAGAACCATGTATTAACAATAACTATACTAACAACCTTGTATTAACAATAACTATACTAGCAACCTTGTATTAACAATAGCTATACTAGTAACCTTGTATTAACAATAACTAAACTAAGAACCACGTATTAACAATAACTATACTAGCAACCTTGTATTAACAATAACTATACTAGCAACCTTGAATTAACAATAACTTAACTAAGAACCTTGTATTAACAATAACTATACAAGCAACCTTGTATTAACAATAACTATACTAACAACCTTGTATTAACAATAACTATACTTGCAACCTTGTATTAACAATAACTAAACTAGCAACATTGTATTAACAAAAACTATACTAGCAACCTTGTATTAACAATAACTAAACTAGCAACATTGTATTAACAAAAACTATACTAGCAACCTTGTATTAACAATAACTATACTAGCAACCTTGAATTAACAATAACTTAACTAAGAACCTTGTATTAACAATAACTATACAAGCAACCTTGTATTAACAATAACTATACTAACAACCTTGTATTAACAATAACTATACTTGCAACCTTGTATTAACAATAACTAAACTAGCAACATTGTATTAACAAAAACTATACTAGCAACCTTGTATTAACAATAACTAAACTAGCAACATTGTATTAACAAAAACTATACTAGCAACCTTGTATTAACAATAACTACACTAGCAACATTGTATTAACAATAACTATACTAGCAAACTTGTAATAACAAGACATACACTAGCAAACTTGTATTAACAATAACTATACTAGCAACCTTGTATTAACAATAACTATACTAGCAACCTTGTATTAACAATAACTATACTAGCAACCTTGTATTAACAATAACTATACTAGCAACCTTGTATTAACAATAACTCAACTGAGAACCTTGTATTAACAATAAGTATACTAACAACCTTGTATTAACAATAACTATACTAGCAACCTTGTATTAACAATAACTATACTTGCAACCTTGTATTAACAATAACTAAACTAGCAACATTGTATTAACAAAAACTATACTAGCAACCTTGTATTAACAATAACTACACTAGCAACATTGTATTAACAATAACTATACTAGCAAACTTGTAATAACAAGACATACACTAGCAAACTTGTATTAACAATAACTATACTAGCAACCTTGTATTAACAATAACTATACTAGCAACCTTGTATTAACAATAACTCAACTAAGAACCTTGTATTAACAATAACTATACTAGCAACCTTGCATTAACAATAACTATACTAGCAACCTTGTATTAACAATAACTCAACTAAGAACCTTGTATTAACAATAACTATACTAGCAACCTTTTATGAACAATAACTCTACTAGCAACCTTGTATTAACAATAACTATACTAGCAACCTTGTATTAACAATAACTATACTAGCAAACTTGTATTAACAATAACTATACTAGCAACCTTGTATTAACAATAACTATACTAGCAAACTTGTAGCAACAACAACTATACTAGCAACCTTGTATTAACAGATAGTTACACAATAACTGTTGAGCACATTTTTTTTTAATTTTGCCACGACAGTGATTCAGTATAGTAAAACGTGGGCAGTAGAGTTATGGTAATTTAGATATATTTATACACCACTGATAGCAGTTAAGACATTGACAGTTTCCGTAGAAACTACTTCAGAACCATATTTTTAGATCTGTTCTTCACACCGCCTCGCCAACCACATTGACCGTCCATCTTGGAAAACGAATTGAATCAGTGTTCTAATGGCTGGCTGAGAGCTCTAGAGCTGTGTACTGTGCAGCAGGGTGATTTACATCTAGCCTAAATGAGTCTATGGCATAGGAGATGGGAGAGATTGCATAGTGTTCTCTTTTTCCAGAAATGATAATGGACTGTTTTATTTAGTAGCACTCCTCCTCTCTCTGAGTGGAAGTCTCTCTCTCTCTCTCTCTCTCTCTCTCTCTCTCTCTCTCTCTCTCTCTCTCTCTCTCTCTCTCTCTCTCTCTCTCTCTCTCTCTCTCTCTCTCTCTCTCTCTCTCTCTCTCTCTCTCTCTCTCTCTCTCTCTCTCTCTCTCTCTCTCTCTCTCTCTCTCTCTCTCTCTCTCTCTCTCTCTCTCTCTTTTGGCAGGCTTTTAGCGTGGAAGGGATAGCTACAGCACATCCGCGGCTGACGGGATGCGTCACGTGACCAAGGAGGGCTCGCAGCGCAGGGACGTTAGTGCCGTCCTCAACGGGGAGATTTGTCCTAATAAAACGTCAGGCTCGGAGCACAATGAACTGTAATGACTTTGTGAGTTCACTAATGGGCAATAAATCTTAGATTAGGGGCTCCTGCACAAATGCAGTAAGATAAGCCGTGCGCACTCACAGTCATGTTTCATTGCGTGTATCGGATGGGTTCATTTCAGAGTCGTCCTTGTGTGTGTGTTGCTTGTGTTGTGCAGTTTGGAGGTTTCTTCCCTGTTTGTTTATGATGTGTTGTGTGTTCACCGAGCAGAGCATCCACAATAAGGGAAGGGTGGTAGAATTATCATGAAAATATAATTTCTGGAAACAAATGATTCATTACTTATTACTTCTTCCTCAGACAGAATAATGATTGTTGCTTGAAGGCATCAAATCATACTTTTTTGGGAATGTGGAGATTATTATACAGTATATTCCTCTCAGATGTCAAAATCCAAAAAGTTGTGTCACTATATCTCATTATTAGTACAATTGAGATTGAGACTTTTATGCCACAGAAGATGAACTGCTCTGACCGTCTACTGCATATGAACCATCAATACCCTCTCCGGACGTTCATCTGTACAGCTTTCTACCATAATGCTTTATTATAGTTTGTCTTTGGGCACCATAACACAAAAAACAAACATTTAGCTGACATTTATTTGCTTAAGAAAACCAACTACGACAGAAGGAATTATTCGGTGGGCGTCGGGGCATGTACGGAGGGCACCGGGGCGGATGGGGTTGAGGGTCGATCACGCTGTGTAGTGGAAGCACTGAATGAGATATGGTCGCTTTTTAGTTGTTTTTTCCGACGGTCCCAGTAACTAACAAATAAGGGCCATAAAACTGACGGATGGCCGAGCGGATAGTACGTTAATGCTCATCCAACCCTGAACCCCTCCTCTTCAAGCGGTTGCAGAGATTGCCTTTTTTAAAATCCTAATAGCATCACTTATCATTCGGGAAGCTTCCAGCAAAGCAAAGAAAAAAGAAAAACCCGTCTCTTTCTCTCTCTCTAAAGTCCTGAGGGGAAATCGGCACCGAGGATAGAAATCAATCATATTATCCATGTACACACAGCGGCTATTCCTCTATTCCTGCCTCCCTCCTATGAGGTAGAAAGAAATGAGCTACTGATTGCCTGTAACTCGACATTACAAAAGACCCAATATTCTGAGAATGCATTAGATAAATATTAACTTATGTAGTTGGCTCGCTGTATGTCAACGTTATCACTCAACGTGATGAATGAATGCGACTACTTAGTCCTCAAAAGTCTGAGATGTGAAATCAAGTTGGAAGCAGTTACAAATGTACAAAAAATATACACCTTTTTTAACTGACAAAGACTGTTAGGTTTGGTTCAAAGCTGTCACAATTAATAGTGTCTGTTTGAAATTTCACAAAGTAGAAGTATCCTGCTAACCCCATCTTCCGCCTTCCCCTCCTCCTCCCAGTTTCCCAAAACAGCAGTACCTCCCTTGCCTTTTGAAGTGACTGGCACTCACTTCTTGGCCCCGAAATTCCCTGAAATCCCGCACACGCAAACTCAAAACGCACACACACACACACACACACACACACACACACACACACACACACACACACACACACACACACACACACACACACACACACACACACACACACACACACACACACACACACACACACACAGCTCTGAGGCTGTGATTAATGTCCAGAGTGTCAACTGTTCCCTGGGCCGGGCCTCACCAGCCAGCTGGCAGCACCACGCTCCACGGGGCCTGGGATGAGAGGGGAGGCTAGCGGGCACACAGCCCTGCCACCCAGCTATCCAAACACCCAACTCACTGGTCATTACCCACACCTACTGACTGGCACACACACAGAACGAGATAGAGGGATGGGTGGAGGGGGGAGAGAGTAAAGCCCAGTACGTACAGTGCCAGAGAGAGAGAGAGAGAGAGAGAGAGAGAGAGAGAGAGAGAGAGAGAGAGAGAGAGAGAGGACTTTGAGTCATTCTGGACAGTGCTGGATGGATCCAACGGCCCACAGGCTAACAACAGTATGCATTATACTCAGCAAACAATACCTGTCTGAAACAGAGATTAAGGTGGATGGACTCATTTCTGTCACAGTGTGTGTGCATGCAGGGGGGCCGTCATGCTTCCATTATTATTATTATTATTATTATGTGGATGGAGGCATAATCATTATGCCTAATTCTACAGTGCCTTCAGAAAGTATTCATACCCCTTGACTTTTTCCACATTTTGTCGTGTTACATTTTGAATTCAAAATGGATTAAATAGATTTTTTGGGCAAATTTATTGAAAATGAAATACAGAAATATTTCATTTACATAAGTAAGTTCACACCCCTGAGTCAATACATGCTAGAATCATCTTAGGCAGCGATTCAAGCTATGATTCTTTAAGATTAAAAGCTTTGCACACCTGGTTTGTACAATATTTGCAAATTATTTGTTTTACAATTCTTCAAACTCTGTCAAGTTGGTTGTTGATCATTGCTAGACAGCCATTTTCGTGTCTTGCCATAGATTTTCAAGCTGATTTAAGTCAAAACTGTAACTAGGCCACTCAGGAACATTCAATGTCATCTTGGTAAGCAACTCCAGTGTATATTTGGCATTGTGTTTTAGGTTATTGTCTTGTTGAAAGGTGAATTCCAGTGTCTGTTTAAAAGCAGACTGAATCAGGTTGTCCTCTATGATTTGCATGTGCTTAGCTCTATTCTGTTTATTTTTATCCTAAAAAAACTCCCTAGTCCTTGCCGATGACTGTAAGGGTTGGTGTGAGGTGTGACCCAGGTGTGGTGCAGGATATACAGTAGGCAGTAGGCAGAGATGGTGAAACAAGGATCTTTACTGGTGGTCCCGAAGCCAAAATACAAAAATAACGGACTTATCTCGATAAAAGAAAGGTGGAGCAAATAAGTCTCCAAAAACCGTCTGACAGCCAAAATACGAAATACTACCTAAGACTGAAACAAGTATCGAAACAGGGAGAACAGTTCTCAAGTACCTGTACATAGATCTCCGATCAGACACTGAGTAGTATTGCTGGACATAGAGAAACTAGCAGAGAAAACTGAGCAAGAGAACACAGGGAAGTGAGGGCATAAATACACAGGTAAACCGATAGACACAGGTGACACCAATAGGATGATGATTAGTCCCGACTGTAAGTGAGGAGGTGCCTAAGGTTGTCGGATGATGACACCTAGTGGGTCGCTCCGGAACTGCGACCCCCTCCTGTCACAGATGGCAAGCATACCCGTAGCATGATGCAGTCACCACCATGCTTGAAAATATGAAGAGTGGTAGTCAGTGATGTGTTGAATTTGCCCCAAACATAACGCTTTGTATTCAGTACATAAAGTTAATTTCTTTACCAAATACTTTGCAGTTTTACTTACTTACGTGCTTAATTGCAAACAGGATGCATGTTTTGGATAATTTTTATTCCGTACAGGCTTGCTTCTTTTCACTCTGTCATTTAGGTTAGTATTGTGGAGTAACTACAATGTTGTTGATCCATCCTCACCATTGACCTCATGGTGAAATCCCTGAGCAGTATCCTTCCTCTCCTGCAACTGAGTTAGGAAGGATGCCTGTATCTTTGTAGTGACTGGGTGTATTGATACACCATCCAAAGTGTAATTAATAACTTCACCATGCTCAAAATATTCAATGTCTGTATATTTTTGTTTTTTTACCAATAGGTGCCCTTCTTTACGAGGCATTGGAAAATCTGTGTTTGAAAATCACTGCTCGACTGAGGGACCTTACAGATAATAGTATGTATGGGGTACAGAGATGAGGTAGTCATTCAAAAATCATGTTAAACACTATTATTGAACACAGAGTGAGTCCATACAACATATTCTGTGACTTGTTAAGCACATTTTTACTCCTGAAGTTATTTAGGATTGCCATATCAAAAGAGGTTGAATACTTATTGACTCAAGACATTTCAAATTCTCATTTTTTATTAATTTGTAAAAATAAAAATAAACATAATTCCACTGACATTATGGGGTATTGTGTGTAGGCCAGTGACAAAAAAACTCAATTTAATCAATTTTAAATTCAGGATGTAACGCAACAAAATGAGTACTTTCTGAAGGCACTGTATGTCAAAAATACGTACTGTATATTCTTCATAGGTTATCCAAGCATACCTCTTTACCTGTTCAATTGTCATTTTAATGAGGGTGTCATTTGACTTTTGTAAATCACACATCTCAATATACTGCACTAACATGCCTAGGATATTACATCCACATTACAACACAGTACATGGGATAACACACATCATCAATACAGGCACATATCATGGCATCATAATTAATACACAAATATCATTATATTATCATAAGGTGCCAGATTACATTAAAACCAAGGATCTTTCAGCATCTCCGCTAAAATCTGGTTAAAAGATTGAAAGGAATGTGAGTCTTACTCAGTACATTTAGTAATTGCTTGCTTTTCTAAAGTCTACCAACCTTGCCAGCAGGCATGCCAGCTAAGATAGTTAGACAAGCTAGCTACTCTAACTTGATTGACAGCCTGAAATCGCTTCTTGGTAGCTAGTTATGAGGTTGGGAGATTGGGAACCTATCTGGGCTAGCTAAAGCAAACTTCATAAAATTACAACACATTTTCATTTTATTTATTACATTTTAGTCATTTAGCAGACACTCTTATCCAGAGCAACTTACAGTTAGTGAGTGCATACATTTTATTTTTCATAATGGCCCCCCGTGGGAATCGAACCCACAACCCTGGTGTTGCAAGCGCTGTGGTCTACCAACTGAGCTACATGGGGGGCCAGGAGGAATCAATAGGCTACATAGCTTGATCAAAAATTATTTGCAAACATACCTCCTGTGAGTCCTGCCCATCACCGGCAGCTAAAGTCAAATCAAATGCTGTGTGTCTCATTACACTCTCTCTCTCTTGCTCCGTGGTGCACCTTGGAACGAGCCACTTACTAGGGAGAATGCCTGGTCCATTCAGTGTGACCCCTCTGCAAAATACAGCTGACAGATCTTTATATATATAATTATGATAAAACTTGGGCACATAAATGAAGTTTAGTAACTCATTTAACATCTGAAAAATTCAAAGACAGGACAAATCTGAGGGGGCACGTGCCCTTGTGCCCCCTATGGGCATGACGCGTCTGTGTGCGTGCATGCATACGTGGGTGTATCTGCACGTTACCTTGGCTAACCTTCATCACCATGTGTGGACTTGATTCACCTCAACGGCAGGAACAGATATGGGTCTCCTCTGTTCCTATGTGAAGCACTAACACGTCTCCACACTGACAACAGACACACTACAGACAGAGGACTCCCAGTACGATCTCTTGGGGATTGGGAAAGCATGCTGGATTTGCAAAAAAGCTGAACAACAGCTGCTTCAAGTGAATCAAGTACATGTAAAATCCAGTACAGTTTCATTAGTGGGATGTACATGTAAAACAAGTAGGTGTTTGTTTGTAAAGGACATATAAATAACATATTTTGTGTTTGCTGTCATATGTTGGTGGGGAGAGAGGAGGAGTAAGGAAATACAGTGAGAAAAATACAGATAGTTGGTGCACAAGAGAAAGAGAGAGAGAGCGAGAGCGAGAGAGAGAGAAAGAGAGAAAGAGAGAGAGAGAGAGACAGAGAGAGAGAGAGACAGAGAGAGAGAGAGAGAGAGAGAGAGAGAGAGAGAGAGGGATATACTGTATGGAACTACAATCCTAGTGTAACCCATCCAGCTCCTCATCTTGTCTCAGTCCATTCCTTTAATCTCTTGTCATGTAAGGTAACATTGATACACAGCGCCTCTTCCAACAAAACCCTGCATGCTGTTCCCACAAATACGTTTCAGATTCTCTGCCCTGTCTGTCTATATTCCTGGAAGTGTATTCAGCAAATCTCCTCTCACCTGACAGCCAAACGCAAAGTTTTGAAATAAGTTTGAAATAAAAATAAAACTTGTACTTGGAATATTGTCTATGATGTTTGTGATCAAGTAAAAGCATGTCTCCAGTTAGGCCCATCTTATACACTATGTTTTGAATCGGTAATTGACTCAGCTACCAACCGCGCATCATTCAAAACTCAATCCGTTTATGACCTTGAGCATTAATGACCATTTATACAAATATTTTAAAAAATATGTGATCCAGCAACTATGTGAACCAGCAATGCCAATCTGACATGGTATGTGCCAAGCGAGGCAGCAGAAAACTCTATCACTCAGGGTGACACACACGGCCCCTGGGGAGGTGGCCTGGCGGCACTGTGAGATATTTAAGTGTGTGTGTGTGTGTGTTACATGTCAGCCCAGGTAATGTCCACTAATGACCCACAGGAGACCTGTCATATGCTGACAAGGGACGTATACACACCCCTGGGGGACAGCAGTGTGGACGAAGATGATGATGGTGGGGGGGTGGGGGGGCTCTGAAGTCATTAATCATGAATATTTCGGCTGGCTGGACGCCCCCCCCCCCCCCCCCCCCAACCACACACACACACACCTAGTGGCCCAGAGGAGAGCTGGCAGTATGCATGCAGTCTGTCACAGACCCTCCAATTTGTCACCTGGATGCTGGGTCCTTTATAGACAGGCAGTCTCAAGGGACGCCTCCTTCCCTCCAAGGCCCCCAAGGTCCACACACACCCATTTAACAGCAAAATCAGCACTGCCACAACTTACACATACAGTAGATACATTATGGGGCTTGATATCAACTTTATTTATGAAGTAATTCTACAGTATGTAGCCCAATTATTCATAATCAATAGTTTTTCAATGAAATTAAATATCTAAAACTAGTTGTATTTTAATTCTACATATATCGGTACGGTAATGGCCATTCTCTTCAAATTAATAATGTATTCAGTGGATGTAACATAGCCTATGTTTACTGAGTATATTAATCAAAGCTTCTTACTGTAGGCCTAAGACAATGCCTATTTATGGCTTTTTGGAAACAGATGGTATGTGAATCAAGCAGTGTTGATTTTTAGTCATGAAAAAAGCTCAAGTACTCATTGAACTGGGTAAACATAGTAGCATAATCAAATAAAAGCTTAATTGATGTTCCTTGAAGATTGTATTTCTTCTCCAAATGAATAATGTGATGTGAGCATGAAATAAATACATGACATAAAAATACATTTAAAACTTCCAAGCAATTAAAATATTTATTTTGGGAAAAGATTGACATTTACATTTCATTGAACACCTACAGTATGTTATAAGTGAAAGCTATTTGGTCCTGAACTATGTTACCATGAAATGTCTTCAAATGCCACTAAGACATATCAGGTGTCACCTTGTTGGCTAAATGACAGTATCTATGTCACTAATGTCTGAACACAGATGCTATATCAAATTATTATAAACTGGGTGGTTCGAGCCCTGAATGCTGATTGGCTGACAGCCATGGTATTTAATTTACATTTACATTATTTAGCAGACGCTCTTATCCAGAGCGACTTACAAATTGGTGCATTCAACTTATGATAGCCAGTGGGACAACCACCTTACTTATTTTTTTTTATGGGGAGTGGGGGAAGAATGATTTCTTTATACTATTCCAGGTATTCCTTAAAGAGGTAGGGTTTCAAGTGTCTCCGGAAGGTGGTCAGTGACTCCGCTGTCCTGGCATCGTGGGGGAGCTTGTTCCACCATTGGGGTGCCAGAGCAGCGAATAGCTTTGACTGGGCTTAGCGGGAACTGTGCTTCTGTAGAGGTAGGGGAGCTAGCAGGCCAGAGGTGGATGAACGTAGTGCCCTCGTTTGGGTGTAGGGTCTGATCAGAGCCTGAAGGTAAGGAGGTGCCGTTCCCTCACAGCTCCGTAGGCAAGCACCATGGTCTTGTAGTAGATGTGAGCCTCAACTGGAAGCCAGTGGAGTGTGCGGAGGAGCGGGGTGACATGAGAGAACTTGGGAAGGTTGAACACCAGATGGGCTGCAGTGTTCTGGATAAGTTGTAGGGGTTTAATGGCACAGGCAGGGAGCCCAGCCAACAGCGAGTTGCAGTAATCCAGACCTTAGATGACAAGTGCCTGGATTAGGCCCTGTGCCGCTTTCTGTGTAAGGTAGGGTCGTACTCTGCGAATGTTGTAGAGCATGAACCTGCAGGATCGGGTCACCGCTTTGATGTTAGCGGAGAATGACAGGGTGTTGTCCAGGGTCACGCCAAGGTTCTTTGCACTCTGGGAGGAGGACACAATGGAGTTGTCAACCGTGATGGCTAGATCATGGAGCGGGCAGTCCTTCCCCGGGAGGAAGAGCAGCTCCATCTTGCCGAGGTTCAGCTTGAGGTGGTGATCCGACATCCACACTGATATGTCTGCCAGACATGCAGAGATGCGATTCGCCACCCGGTTATCAGAAGGGGGAAAGGAGAAAATGAATTGTGTGTCGTCTGCGATGCAATGATAGGAGAGACCATGTGAGGATATGACAGAGCCAAGTGACTTGGTGTATAGAGAGAATAGGAGAGGGCCTAAAACTGAGCACTGGGGGACACCAGTGGTGAGAGCACGTGGTGCGGAGACAGATTCTCGCCATGCCACCTGGTAGGAGCGACCTGTCAGGTAGGACGCAATCCAAGAGTGAGCAGCGCCGGAGATGCCCAACTCGGAGAGGGTGGAGAGGAGGATCTGATGGTTCACAGTATCAAAGGCAGCGGATAGGTGTAGAAGGATAAGAGCAGAGGAGAGAGAGTTAGCTTTAGCAGTGCGGAGAGCCTACGTGACACAGAGAAGAGCAGTCTCAGTTGAATGACCAGTCTTGAAACCTGACTGGTTTGGATCAAGAAGGTAATTCTGAGAGAGATAGCAGGAGAGTTGACTAGAGACGGCACGCTCAAGAGTTTTGGAGAGAAAAGAAAGAAGGGATACTGGTCTGTAGTTGTTGACATCGGAGGGATCGAGTGTAGGTTTTTTGAGGACCGTATAACACGGGTATGACAAAACACTTGTTTTTACTGCTCTAATTACGTTGGTAACCATTTAATAATAGCAATAAGGGACCTCGGGGGTTTGTGATTTATGGCCAATATACCACGACTAAGGGCTGTATCCAGGCACTCCGCGTTGTGTCGTGCTTAAGAACAGCCCTTAGCCGTGGTATATTGGCCATAAACCACACCCCCTCAGGCCTTATTGCTTAATTATACAATTATACAGTTATACAAAAACTTGTATTGGATGACCATGTTTGTATGAAGGATTGAATGTTATCCAAAATGGTAGGATGCAATCAGCTAAACTACTCTCACCCCCATGTGGGTAATGATAGGGGGAAATATCTCAGAGGAGTGTTGAGTGTTTCAGGTGAGCATCCATTGTAGAGTGAGAGAAAGAGATTCCAAAAAAAGAAGCAAACAAAAGGAATGAAAAAGAGAGAAACTGATCCAAGATGGCTGACATTTTAAAGCCCATCACTTTGAAGGTCACTTGAATTAGACCAGCTAGGTTCTTCGACCTTGTAATCAACTTCAGAGAAACCGACATGAAGAACTCAGGACACATAGGCTATTTCAGAACCGCACCATGCAAGCATTCATTTGGCACAGGGTTTTAAGTGTAAACAAACATTACTATAATGTCCAACAAAGTTAAAGGTAACTGCCTGGGGAAAATCAAAATAAATGGGAAAGCGGCCTATCCCAAAACCCTATGACAAAGTTAAAGGTAACATTTTTGTTTTTGTTTTTGTTAAATATAATTTAAAAAGTAAAAAAAAAGAAATGGAAGCCTACCCCAAAACCCCTATGACACTTTAGGGGAAGATAAGCTTTGTGTTCTCTTCCTTTTTCATGAACTTCAAGGTAGACTATTCAGGCCTTGATTATGGGCTTCAATTCTGGAGTTTACCCACTTTAAACTTTGCATACTAAAAATAATCAAGCTCTGTACAAGTTGATAACCTCTATCAATAAAGTTACCTTCCCCATGGCAAACATCCATTCTCTCCTTCTTCAAAATTGCCAAGTTGTGAAATGCTACACCAAATAATAGAGAATATTATCTGTTATTTTGCAGATTCAGTCTTCTTGGCAGAATAAGCAACAAACCTTTGTTAACACATCTGGAATCTTATTAATACTTCTAAATCTCCACTTTACATTTACATTGTAGTCATTTAGCAGACGCTCTTATCCAGAGCGACTTACAGTTAGTGCATTCATCTTAAGATATCTAGGTGGGACAACCACATATCTCAGTCATAGTAAGTAAATTTTTCCTCAGCAAAGTCAGTGCTGGTAGGGGGAAAAACTGAAAAAATCAAGTGTTAGTGTTGGGGGGGGGGGGGGGAATAGCTTTGATTGGGCTGAGCGGGAGCTGCTCTGTAGGGATGGGAGGGCCAAGAGAACAGAGGTGGCGGAACGGAGTCCTCGGGTTGGGGTGTAGGATTTAAGCATAGCCTGAAGGTAGGGTAAAAAATATTTCTCACACACTTTAAACCATAAACCCAGTGGAGTAGTGGTGCCTGGAGAAGTGGGTATACTCTAATGTTGCCAATTTTTTTCCAAACGGCCCGCCCAGCGAAGAAAAGGTGCCCTGTGTGAAAAATTCTATGAGAAACAGTGACATACACTCTGAATGACCTAAAATGATAAATTCCATATGGGTCTTTCACAGTCAGACCAACCCAAGCTGTACTGTGCAGCAGGCTAATAGTAGTACCTATTATTTTTCTGGCTTTCATTCTGAAAGTCCCACTTTTCTTTAAACAGAAAAACAACAACATTGTATGTTCTATGTCCATAACAATGTTTGACCCACATCAGGAGACCACTTTTGAGGTCTGGGAAAGATCTAAGAACTTTAGATGTTTGAGTGTAGTTACCCTTTAATTCAAGTGTGCAGGCACCTAGCACTGTTGTTTGGTTAGAGGTGTTTCTGTACCACATGAGATGGAGTTTGCTAAATAAATGGCCACTGGGTTGATGCCAATAATCATGATATTCTGACAGGTAGGCAGGCTTTATCCTGTTCTATTGGTTTTCTTTCAACTTTCTTTCATTCTCTAGCAGCCAAAGGAATTGTCCTAATCATATTAGCAACCCATGATAGTTATTGCATCTTTAAATCCATCCTCTTTCTAACGGATATTTCCATCTCTGTCCATGAAACCGCTAGCATGTGTGATGCACCAGCAGAGAGCATCGGCCACATCCCTGATGAGTGCACATATTCACTCATGTTTTTGGACAATAATTTCCTCCACCAAGTGTGATGGACGTCATATTATATTTGTATCTCCCCTTCTCGTAGGCTTATTATGTGGATCAGACAATGTATCTGCTTATCAGTGTCAGCAGAGTACGCTACACTGTCTCCAGTCATATAAAGTGTAGTAGAATTTCATGAAATTTGCTTATAAAAAGGTAAAAATTTTCCCGTGCAAAGGAAGGAGAAGGAACGTATCTGGTATAGCCTATAGCTGGGGCTACTCTATGCCACTACGCGCTCAGCCATGCAGTGAACAGTCTTTTTTGTGAACAGTGATTGAGTTATATTATTACCCTAAATTATGACTATCCAATCTACTCATCCATTTAGAAATAATAGGCTATCTTACATAAGTCTGCAAATGTGATGATGCATGGAATGCTTCATGCATTTTTATGGTGAAAATGAGCTTCCCCAAACTTGAAACTCATGCTGCCTATGCGTAAACCTATGTAGTGGAAATCATGCAACGTGCGAGTATCCTTCCGCCACAAATTGAAACACGGTCTGACCAGCGAATGAAAGTGTAGGCAGGACTTCCCAGCTTCCAATGGCTGTAGATATGTAACCCGATACCCCAGAGTCTTCAGAGCAGGGGTGAAAGTAAGGCTGTACGGTCCAGTACAGCATCCCGGCAAAATAATTAGTGGGGGTAGGCCGTACGGGTAAAACATGAGCCTATCACAATAATAAAAACGTCAAGAAAATTGTAGGCTATTACACCATTATTTATCATTACTGACTGTAACTACCAATTGGATATCATGAAATTTGGGAATAAAAGGGGTAAAAATTAATTTAAAATAAAAATAAAATAACAAACTTTTGGGGCTACGCTCCAATCCAAAATGTGATGTGGTTCGATGAGAACACCGACATTTTGCCAAGGCAGAGATGAGTGGCTGTCACCGAGACGCGTGCGGAGAGCAGTGAACACATACATTCTGTCCTAATGATGATCGCCAAATGTCATTACACTTTTTGGTGTTTTGTGTAAAAGATGTCTCTCTCTTTCAATTCACCACTGTCTGGAGGCTGGAAACATGTTGCGAGTGGATGAACGTGTGTGGGTAGCATAGTAAAGGAGCCCTTTGAAGTGATTGTTTGAAAATCAGATGAAAACATCATGACTGGTTGTGTTTATGCCACAATAATACATTTTAAAATTTAAATGACACATTTTTCCAACTAGGCCCACAGAGATCCTATTAAATGAATAGTGATTCTATATGTAATTCTATGATTAGGCCCATAACATTGTTTGGGTGCATGTGCAAGTGCGTACACACATAGGAGGTCCGCACCGTGAAGAATTTAAATCTACTTCCACCCCTGCTTCCAAGGCAAACTCAATTGAAGCAGGGAAGCGTGGCTATCAGCCAAAACTGTCCTGAAGCGAATTGGCTTAACAGAGGCTGATTTATAAGTGAATTACCTTCATAAAACAATACAAATATAACGAAAGTTCCCTAAATCTGGGATTTTACCCTTAAAAATAATCAAGGTCTGTACAAGTTTATATCCGCTATCAATAAAGTTCTCGATGGCAAACATCCGTTCTCTCTCTCTCTTCAAAATTGGCAAGTTGTGAAATGCTGCACCAAATAATGGGGAATATTCTAAGACCCATAGTTCTGCAGAATGCCAGGCCTCTCATAGCCATCTGTCATGCAGATTAATAATGTTCATGGCAGAATAAGCAACAGACCTTTGTTAACACATCTGGATTTCTATTAATACTTCTAAATCTCCACTTGATTTGACTAAAATGAACAAGGGATTTTATTGTCCAAATGATTGATTGTCCCATTTGTTTTCTTTTCAGTGTGAACTGTAATTGATTGTATGGAGTTGGCAGGTGTAACTCTACCACACAATCTCCCGTCAAATGCCCCATTCATACACATTCATTCAATCAAGCCGTTTTGTGGTGAATAAATCAACTTCCACTAAGAGAAGCAAAATCATAGTCAAGAGGGAGAGAGAAAGAGAAAGAACACACAAGAGAAAGAGAAACAGAAAGAGAGAGAAAGAAATACAGAGAGAGAGAGAGAGAGAGAGAGAGAGAGAGATAACACATAAGAGGAACAGAGAGAGTGAGAGAGAGAGAGAGAGAGAGAGAGAGAGAGAGAGAGAGAGAGAGAGAGAGAGAGAGAGAGAGAGAGAGAGAGAGAGAGAGAGAGAGAGAGAGAGAGAGAGAGA
>NW_028160686.1:0-12500 GCF_964263955.1 Coregonus lavaretus | reverse complement strand
ACAAACAAACAGGCACACTCACATGCTGCTTTTAACCTGTTCTTTCTTTTACTGGTATTATTATCTGTCCGGATGCTTTACCCTGCCTTCATGTACATATTTACCTCAAGTACCTTGTACCTCTGCACATTGATCTGGTACTGATGCTCCTGTATATAGCTCCATTCTTGTGTATTTTATTTTATTCCACGTGTTTGTTAATATTTTATTATTTGTTTTTAAACTTGTTGTGAAAGGTTCGTAAGCAAGTATTTCACTGTAAAGTCTACACCAGTTGTATTCGGCGCATGTGATAAATACACACACACACACACAGTCTTATCCAGAGCGACTTACAGTTAGTGAGTGCATATATTTTATATATTTTTTATACTGGCCCCCGTGGGAATCAAACCCACAACCCTGGCATTGCAAACACCAACTGAGCTACACGGGACTACAGTTGTTCTACTGTTGTTTTCATGTTTTTAATGAATATTTGCTAGCGGACACAGCGGTTTAATCTGCTCTTCATTTGCTGAGGGGCAGCGAGGATGTTCCCCGGCAGAGAGAACACACAGGGAGAGAGGGAGGACCACGCTGTGTTAGGATCAGTGTTCTGTTGATAGAGCTAGAACCTGGCCGTGCCGAGGAATATATGACTCTCTGTTTCTACCTGCCTGTGTGAGGAGATACCTAAGCACAGCAAAGCTCATAGAAAACATTACCAGCTAGTCATGGGAAACAAGCAAGACCAACACAGACTCCTGTTTTAAATAATCTCTACTCAATAACACTCTCAGCCAACTGACCTATTATCCAGTCCCTAAAGCTGATCGTCAACTCCTCATCCAGCCTAAGTGTATTGTTAAAATATACCAGATGATCTTGCACATAAGGCGGGTTTAGTTAGCAATATGACATTACATGCTATAAGCACTTGTTGAATGCTGCAGAGTTACTTTGCTTGAGGGAGAGAAGAGAATGCAACAGTACTCTGTATTGGAGTAGCTAATCGGCTTTCATTTAATCAACAAGTGGGTAAAACCATTCTCTCTACTCTGATCAAATTACTGCCGTTTTCCTTTCTTCCAGTTGATAATATCAGGCCTGAACAAAATTATCCCTGGGCTTTGTCTGCGATTACACGCTCTGTCAGATGGGATTTCGATGTACGATTGTTAGCGGCGTTCGAGGCGCAGGGATCATCTCAATGTATCTGTTGTATCGTCTGTTGCTGTCGGCAAGACGCACACAGCGGTGAAACAGTGAACCGTGACTAAACTACTAGCTGAGGAGCAGGTGGGGAGACAAAATGCGGCGGCCCATTTTGGAAGTTCCTGTTCAGAGGCCAACAACGGGGCCACGGATAGTCTCTGTTCCGCCAAGGCACATCTGTCTCATTTGTCAACACTATGAGGCAGGGACACAGATAAATGGATGGAGTGTGTGGCCATTCTCCGCCAATAGAAAAATATTAAGCTTTTGGCTGAGTGGCGGGTGGAGACGATGTGAAAACAATGGGTGAATATGATGATCATTTGGGGAATGCTTGTTATTCTTAACCCCGCTGGAGGGAAAAGTGATTTCAGGGAGTAAAGAAGAAGAGAGAAATAGGGGGAGGGGGGAAGAGACAAAAAAAATAGTAAATGATGGATCCCATTACCTTTCCCTCATTCCTGTTCTCATTGTCTTTGTGTGAAGATATAGACACCTGCCACACAGCGTTGGTCGGAGGCATGAAGCAATGGCACAGAAGGTGGAAAGGAGGGTTGAAGGAGACAGGAAACGCTCAGAGAGGAGTCAGGAGGAGAGATCTGAGCTGTCTTTGCATGGGTCTAACACAGTGTTTCCCAACTCCTCCAGTAACCCCAAAAGTACACGTTTTTGTTGTAGCCCTGGACAAACACACCTCATTCAACTCATAGAGGGCTTGAAGATTAGTTGACAAGTTGAATCAGGTGCAGTTGTCTGGGGCTTCAGTAAAAATGTGTACTGTCATGGAGTAGAGGACTGGAGTTGGGAAACACTGGTCTAACACACAGTCTAACACAGAGACACCAGAGGTCAGCGTAGTACACAGGTGTCAAACTCATTCTACGGAGGGCCGAGTGTCTGCAGGTTTTTGCTCCTCCCTTGCACTTGATTGATGAATTAAGGTCACTAATTAGTAAGGAACTCCCCTCACCTGGTTGTCTAGGTGATTCAAAGGAAAACCCCAACACCCGCAGACACTAGGCCCTCCATGGAATGAGTTTGACACCCCTGGAGTAGTAGGAAAGGTCAAAGGTCACCATAGAGGAAACGATACAGTATGTACCGACCTTTAGTTAGTGAAAAGGGAACTCAAGGGTACACATTGATATTGTGAGTGTATAGTGAGATAGAATGGTAGAGATTGGTCAAGTCAAACCTACTCATATTAGATATTGTTTTTGGATCTGCTAAGTCGGTGACATCATCATGTCTAGATAAGGGTCTTTCTGTTCTTTTGTCCTTTACTGTAAGTAGCTGTCGACAACTTGAGCGATGCTCTTTTCTCTGCTTCCCTCTGCACTTTAAGACTGTCATAGACGATACCGGAGTGCTGCAGAACCAAAGGGATCACGTCACTATCTCTTAATGAGCTTCTCAGGCTTATACATCAAACCCAGAGCTACCGCTTCACTGATTGATATCTCACCTCCTTCCAGATTAAGCGTTTAATTTTGCCTTGACATTTCTTCACTTTGCCTTTCCACAACATCTGGGTTAAACATGTCTGATTTGAGTCTTTCACGGCGGTAATTATCACAACCTTTTCTTTAAATGTCAGGATGTAGAGTTGTGAGGGGGCGACACGCTGAGTTGAGGCTCTAGCAGTGAGTTCAGTCATTAAACAAAAAGGGACGAGGCTCGTTGAGAAATGTACTAACAGAGACGAGGAGGATTGGGATGAAAACAACCATTGGGCTCTGTGAACATGTGTCGGGTTGTGTGAAGCTGTTTCCTACGTATGAAGCTGACAAGGTAAATAGAATTTGAGTAAGGTTGTGAGATTTATGCGGAGTGGGGTATGGATTATCATATGATTCCAATTCACTTTAATTTAATTTAACTTGATAGACGTTATATTTGCTGGCAGGAAATGGATAGGTAAACCTACACTTAATAATACATACAACAAGCATGAGTGTTTTTGGGGTCCCTTCGTTTTGTCTTTTAGCATATGAAAACTTTCTCCGCCAGTATTCCCAAGGGGACAAGTGACATTTGGAGACAGAATCAGGAGGGTGAGGCCCTGGTCACAATATGCAACTCCTATATTATTACCTTAAACATTCATTATTTAATGTATGAGGAATCAAAAATGCCTTGAACATAACACCAATTCATGATTTATGAACTCTGACTTCAATATCTTACATGATAAAAACACATATACATGAACAACACAAGAAACAAATAATGTTCTGCTTGCCTAGAAGGGTTGGCTGTCCCATTCAAAATGTCTTCCCGTTACCCTTCAGGAAACAAGATGAGGGATGAATAAACGTTTTATTAATGTCAATATCGCACGGGCCCGGGGAAAGGAAGGCGCAGTGTTACAAAGACAAGCCACGACCAAGGGAGGGGGGGTCATTCTAATAAGAACAGTGCTATCCTTGTGCATGGAGGAGTATTGAAGGCATAAATGTAATACCTTATGATCTAAAATACTGTATATGCATTACTTCGGGTCCAAGGCATTAAGGAAAAAATAGACTATCCAATGATTCTCAATTCCATTCGAATTTGGGGAAATGTATATAAATTCATGAGGCGGAAAGAACCAATATCGCCAGGCACCCCTATTTGGAATAACCCCATCTTACCTCCAGCGTTTAATGACAACACCTTTAAGTCCTGGTTCCAAAGTGGCATCATGACATTTGAGCATATTTACTTAAGGCATCTAGCATATAAAAAATACTGAAAGAAGCTGCTACACCAAAGAAGTTGTTTGCCAAGTTATTGCTGAAAATAATGTATAGCCATCAATTGGAAAAGCCTCAATAACAAAATGGAGGACTGAACTATGTAGTTAAATCCCACTAGACACTGTGTATTATAAGGTCAGGAAGGAGCCGGATATATTTGATAGAGTTTGGAGGCCGTATTTAGGCCATCTTGAAGAGTGTGGCGCTTGAGTGGAGTTGGCAGTTGGGAGCACCAGCTACTTTTGCAACATTTGCATGCTGGTCGGGGCTGGGGGGCTCAGTAGTTTCCGACTTGTGGTTGTGCGCTTGTCACGTTTGGCCGGTTGGCGGTTTCCGGGTTTCCTAGTTCCGACTAGCGCATGAGCGCGGCATTGATCTGAGAAGCGGAAGGCTAATTTGTATTTTGTGTGCGATTGTGGGCGGATACAGGTATGTTGTCGTATGTGTTGTGTATAGGGTGTTTTGTTTTTGTGTTGCGTTGTTTCTGTTTGTGAATATTAGTTTATTTTGGATTGCTTTTTTACCTTATTATTTTGTTCATGGATCCTTCCCCCAAAAAAGAACACTGCTTCAGGGGGGTAGCTGTCGAGGAACTTTTTTGGGCTGTCTGGAAAGTTAGTTTCAGTATTTTTTGGGTCCATTTCAAGACAATATTTGTTTTCACTTCATGTAGGAAGATGAGGAGGTGAAGAGAGTGCAGTGACGGATCTCAGTGTTCCCCTGGAGAGCCTGTTTCTCTGACGCTAATTCATAAACACACACACACACAATATTGCTTTGATTTCTCCTCCTCTTGGTTGCATTATTCATCTGTCGATTCCTCTACACGTTTACCACGGTTTTCCCTGTCTTAACCCCCAGCACTTATTTGCGATACATTACATTCACATTCATTGGAGATACAAATTGAGCTGAGGATTAGCAGTGGGACATGTTTGTAGCGCAGGCAAACACAACGAGCAACCCTGTTGTTGTCACTGTCATTGTCGACCGGTTTTAACTGGAGTCAGTTAACAGTTTGTTTTGAGGCTAATTGCTTTTCCAAACATTGCATTGAGAGCGAGAGAGAGTGGGGGTGTGGGGGGGGGGGGGGAGTGAAAAAGAGAGAGAGAGAGACAGAGAAAATGCAAGAAAGAGAAAGAGAGAGTATGAGAGAGAGAGATGGAGAAAGAAAGAGAAAGATAGATAAAGAACAAAAGAGAAAGAGAGAAAGAGCGAAAGAGAGAAAGAACGAAAGACAAAGAGAGAGATATAAAGAGAGAAAAGGGGGAGAGCGATAACGATAGAGCTCTCTCCTCTCTCAAGACGTTCTCTCCTCTCTTCTGACAGCTTCTCCAGAGTACATTATGCAGGGGGACAAACAATGACTCTGGCTCTCTCTATAACAAAGCAGGAAATAAAACCATCCAATGAACACCACTCACCGGAGAGCCCTGTTGTATTCCCTATAAACTGGCAGGCATAATTAAATTCAACAGCAGGAGAATATGCTGCCAGGGCAACAAAACAAAAAAAGTGTGAGTAAGTCACAGAGCAAACCAGAACAGAGGCTTCCAGCCAGCAAGGAAATGGACATTGTCAGAATGAGAAGAGAGAGAGAGAGAGAGAGAGAGAGAGAGAGAGAGAGAGAGAGAGAGAGAGAGAGAGAGAGAGAGAGAGAGAGAGAGAGAGAGAGAGAGAGAGAGAGAGAGAGAGAGAGAGAGAGAGAAGAGAGAGAGAGTGTGTAAAAGAGAAATAGAAAGAGGGAGAAAAAGTGTGTAAGAAAGAGGTAATTGTTTTCCTAGTGTTATCAGATAGCTAATGGTAATATATTGTGAGGATGATCGGGCCTAGGCCCTTCTCTACACCTTATTCATCTAGATCTGCATAATATGTCTGGGCCCTAATGCGTTTCAATGTGTTTCCACGTGCCCATCATGTCTTCAGTAGTATTTATTATGCTGTTGGGTGACATGTTATTGCTTGGCAGTGCTTCATTGTCCGGAAGGGGAGATCAGCTGAATAGAGACATAGGACATCTATCCCTTAAACTGAACAAATGAATTTGCATGCTGCCATGACGAAGAGGATTCGCAATGGTAAATGAAGGTCTGCAAGCCAAATCACCATCTTCATTTTCTTTGGGGTGGGAAAAACAAGGACAAATAATTTTCCATCGTTGCTACCCAGCTTGCTGTTATTAGAATCTGAACCCCCCTTTAAAGGGATAGCTAACCCAAATTACAAAATGACACATTGGTTTCCTTACCCTGTAAGCATTCTATGGACAAGGTATGACAGCAATCCATGCTTTGGATTAGTTTCCCTGGCACTGTTTCCACATGCTAACCTTTTTGTATTTGTGGCACAAATCACATTCAAGTCAAGGGACCAATTTTAGCATTTTTCACACATCATGTCCAAATCATCCAAAAGTATGTCAAATAGATTGTGAAGCTGAACAAAGTCACTTATAGATTATTTGAACATGATATTCAAATAAATTCTAATATCGGTCCCATGACTTGAATAGGATTTGTGCCATAAATGCTAAAACTTTAGCATATGGAAACAGTGCCAGGGAAACTAAACCAAAGCATGGATTGCTGTCATACCTTGTCCATAGACTTCTTACAGGGTAAGGAAACCAATATGTCATTTTGTAATTTGGGTGAAATATCCCTTTAAAGTCTTTGAAACTTGGACGGACAGGGCTGTGGAAATGCCATCTACACTCTCTTCTTCTCTCCACAGGAAACGAGCAACAAAGCAGAACTGATGTGGATGCTCATCATACTGAAAATGTGGAAAAAATATGGAATATAGCCCCTACGTTTATGCATTAGAAGTGGGCCGACATTAACATTACCATATGAATGAGGGATGAAGCCTCACTGCCTCCTATTAAGGGGCCAGAGATATGGGCCTAACCAGCCAGGCCTGGCCAGCCGAGTCCTACCATCCTACCACCCGCTAGGCCCAGACCACTCATCCATCTATCACAGCCCTCGCTGCTCGTTGGCTCTGGTCTATCCTCTCAATCCTCTCTATCCGAGCGGTGCTCGTTTGCTATGTTCTTCCACTCTGTGTGGCAGGATGGTCTGATTAATTAGTAAAGCTCCACTGGTTCGTACCAAGGGCCTACTGGGAAGCATGGCTTCATTAACATCAGTACTGTAACCACATGAATGACACCTGCATAGCCAAAAAGGGGAATGTGGACAGCACCCCCCAACTGGGTAGTAGTATTACTAATGTGTTAAGTGCATTAGATAATGAAAAATATATAGTTTATTAAAGTGTATTTAATTACATTAATGATGTATTTTGTGTTTATTCTAGTTTAGGGAAAATGCGTTGATTATTCCATGATCAGTATGATACAAAGGTATGTAATACACAAGAATGGAAATCCAACATCTTTAGATTGGAAAATAATGATAAGTAGGTATACAATGGAAATTGTATCGAAAATGGCCAGCCAAAACCTAGCTGGAAAGGTCAAGCCATTTTGAGGGAAACTCCAGCATCCCTAAAACCCTATTTTGACATAAACTTAAGTAAAGGCCCATGGAATACTATGTTGAATCCTAAAATGTGTAATAATCCTGTCTGTATGCAAAGAGCAGTCATGCATGTATATCTCTGAGACAAATATGGTAAATACACCAAGGAAAATGACAACTTTAATGAGTAAACAAATATCATAGCATTTTCCCTGCCCAAATTTTTTTCTCGCCAGCAGCAAACACCGTAGCTATCAAATAATAAGCCATGGCCAAAAATATGAAAGCGGTTGGCCTTTAAAAAGTAACCAGATGTTTTCTAGGGAGTCCTTGAGGCGGGTTTTAGCCTCTTAACTTCATCTCATGAGAGACTAGCCTTGCCTGTGGCTAGCTTCAGGGTATTTAGCATAAGCATTGTTAATGTTTACATGCTTGGCATGAAGGTGGAAAAATGTGCTTTAGCATTTTAGCATTTTTCTCTTAGTGCCAAGAAATCCATTAGGTGTCATGCTCTATTTAACCTGTGAATATGATTTCCAGACAGGAGGACAAAACAGAGGTATGGCTGGATTATGAATTATGATACAGTAACAAACTGAATATCTCTGCATCATCCCTTATCAAATCAATATGAATGACTTGTTGTCATTTACAGTATGTAACGTAAGTGTAACACAACGTGTCACTTGACGGTATTTTACTGATCGTGAAACAATCGTCACATCAATTTGGGAAGTATGGTTCCATTACAAAGTATGGTTGCAAACTATCACCTTCGCAACCAATACAAAAACATTTGTTAAGCTGCACAAGGTAGCCTATATTATTTATATATATCTTTATATCTTTTTTCTCATGAATCGTTAGTTTGAACTCCCACCGTGGCTGGCCCCCAGGAGTTCTCACCCTGACCTACTGTATATTACTTCTAGCTAAGAAAAACGCAGAAACTTTTAACCACCTCTTTATCTCCAAAACTCATTAGAGAGAGAGAGAGAGAGAGAGAGAGAGAGTGTGTGTGTGTGTGTGTGTGTGAACCAATCTGACCTTGGTTCTCATTACTTTATAGCCTACCCGCAATTAGGTTCCAGCTAATAACCAAATCGAGAAACAGGGAATACATCACATAAACAAAGGAGAAAACTGAGTACATGAAACATGAAAAGGTTTGTCACTTATTAAAGTAAAAAAAAAAAAAAAACACCATTGAAAGGCTCAAAGGCCCACGCTAAGGCTCATCATCTATACACACAACTGGCAATTTCATTAGCTTCTAAATCCAATTTAAGTAGCCTATGAAACCAGCAAAAATTCAGCTTCACTTTAGGCCTGACATCTGGATGCACTGGACCAGTAGGACCTCCCAAAGCTCTCCTTGAGTACCCCCTGCCGTTCCTCGTTTAATGTCTTCCACAACTAGCACCTCTGATTAATTAATGAAGGGCTTGATGATTGGTTCCCCAGTTGAATGTGGAATGTCTGGGGGTACTTGAGGAGAGGTTTGAGAAACACTGCACTGGACTGTAACACAATCAGTGCGATGAGAAAAGGCCCACAGAGAAAAGGCCCACAGAGAAAAGGCCCACAGAGTTCCAGTACAGTAGTCCACTGTAGAGCCGTCCCTAAAAGGCAAGCACAGTAGGAGGCTTTGTCAGAGTAGTGTTATAGTGGGAACCAGTTATCACGGAAGTTAGAGGGCTGCCACCATCGACACCAGACAGATGGATGGACAAACGGACGGACAAATGGATGGATGTGAAGAAGGTACCAAGAGGTGGAAAAAAGGACCAAGGAAGACTTTTAGAAATGATTGGCCACAAAAATGACCCTCTCTCCCAGAACACTTTAACAATCTTCATATCTGAGATGGTCATTGTATTAACGCAATTACCATCTCACCACTCTAACTTTCCTTTCAACCCAATCAATGGCCATTCAGGTGACCATCTTCCACCAAAACAAAAGATTTGAAAGTGATAGCTCCAATTTGTCCATTAGTCAAGACAGAAGTCGAAGGTCCCAGGTCCTGTTGCTACAATCAAGACATTCTGTCAGAGGGCTGATGATGTAATTTCCTCCTCTTTGTTTCAGACTAGATGGCCCTCTCCAAGTCTGTATGGAGAGACAATCGGAGTGGCAGGTCAAGTCGTCGACTCTTGCCGCACTTGTCTCGTGTGAAATGAGTTCCAGAAAGCCTTTCATATAGGATCAAATCGCCAACTGCAATTAAGAGGGCAAGAGTGTGTGTGTGTCTGTGTGTGTGTATGTGTCATTGTCTTTTATTAAAACTCTCCAAGATATAAAGCCACTGTCATGCCGTGAGGAGGACATGAGAATAGATAAAGGAGGTTGAAAGTCAAGTATTGTCAATTGGATATGTGTCTGGGAGGGTGGATTATGTGTGTGTGGCAGATGTCATATACAGTGCTATGAAAAAGTATTTGCCCCCTTTCTAATTTTCTCTACTTTTGCATATTTGTGATACTGAATGTTATCAGATCTTCAACCCAAACCTAATATTAGATAAAGGGAACATAAGTGAACAAATAACACAGCAATTACATATTTATTTCATAAACAAAGTTATGCAACACCCAATTCCCCTGTGTGAAAAAGCAATTGCCCCCTTACACTCAATAACTGGTTGTGCCACCTTTAGCTGCAATGACTCCAACCAAATGCTTCCTGTAGTTGTTGATCAGTCTCACGTCGCCGTGGAGGAATTTTGGCCCACTCTTCCATGCAGAACTGCTTTAACTCAGTGACGTGTGGGTTTTCAAGCATGAACTGCTAGTTTCAAGTCCTGCCACAACATCTCAATTGGGATTAGGTCTGGACTTTGACTAGGCCATTCCAAAACTTCAAATGTGTTGCTTTTTAGCAATTTTCATGTAGACTTGATTGTGTGTTTTGGATGATTGTCTTGCTGTATGACCCAGCTGCGCTTCAGCTTCAGCTCACAGACGGATGGTCTGACATTCTCCTGTAGAGAATTCTCCTGGTATGATGTTCTTACTGTGGAATGCAGAGTTTGGTTTTCGCCAGGCATTACTGGAACCATGTCGTCCAAAAAGTTATACTTTTGAATCATCTATCGATAGAACGTTCTTCCAAGAGTCTTGATGATCATCCAGGTGCTTTTTGGCAAACTTGAGTCAACTTCTTGGACGAGATGGCTCCCATTATGCCTGGCGAAGACCAAACACTGCATGCCACAGTAAGAACATCATACCAAAGGTCAAGCATGGTGGTGGTGGTGTGATGGTTTGGGGATGCTTTGCTGCCTCAGGACCTGGACGACTTGCCTTAATAGAAGGAACCATGAATTCTGCTCTGTATCAGAGAATTCTACAGGAGAATGTCAGACCATCCGTCTGTGAGCTGAAGCTGAAGCGCAGCTGGGTCATACAGCAAGACAATGATCCAAAACACACAATCAAGTCTACATGAAAATTGCTAAAAAGCAACCAATTGGAAGTTTTGGAATGGCCTAGTCAAAGTCCAGACCTAATCCCAATTGAGATGTTGTGGCAGGACTTGAAACGAGCAGTTCATGCTTGAAAACCCACACGTCACTGAGTTAAAGCAGTTCTGCATGGAAGAGTGGGCCAAAATTCCTCCACAGCGACGTGAGAGACTGATCAACAACTACAGGAAGCATTTGGTTGGAGTCATTGCAGCTAAAGGTGGCACAACCAGTTATTGAGTGTAAGGGGGCAATTACTTTTTCACACAGGGGAATTGGGTGTTGCATAACTTTGTTTATGAAATAAATGAAATAAATATGTAATTGTTGTGTTATTTGTTCACTTATGTTCCCTTTATCTAATATTAGGTTTTGGTTGAAGATCTGATAACATTCAGTATCACAAATATGCAGAAGTAGAGAAAATTAGAAAGGGGGCAAATACTTTTTCATAGCACTGTAAATGATTAACAACTACAGTACCTTAACATAATCCATCGACTCCTACAAGAGAATGTCTATGCATTGTCCTATCGTATCCCCTCCAGTGTGTTCCTCATTGAGCTTAACTGAGAGTAGCAAAGATGGAAAAGCTGTCCTAGTGAGAGAGAGAGAGAGAGAGAGAGAGAGAGAGAGAGAGAGAGAGAGAGAGAGAGAGAGAGAGAGTGGAGTACAGCCTCTGATTGTCTTATAAAGGCCATATGTGATGGATGAGCCTATTCTGAAAGGGCAATCCCTTTTTATTGATTATCTTTAACCTTGATCAACATCACAGACCCGCTAAAAATGAACCGAATATTCTTTCCATTTACATGACACGTCTTGCCCTTGGACATACTTTTTAATATAACTTTTTGTTCAATGATTTGGAAGTGATTTATTATGAGGGGCTGGTTGTTTTTTTAAAGGACAAAGCAAAGTTATAAATAACATATTGTGTCAAATTGTATATATGAAATGAATAATGAAATAGCAGAATAATGACAAGTCTTTTTTTATAGATTGGCCTGATGGCAGCAGGATTTTACAGAGCATTTAACGTGTACACTATAACATTGTGACTTCTATAACTGGGCATTTCCATCGAACAGGACCCATGAGTACCAACATGTGAAGTTCATACTAGCATATCAAATTGGGCGTTAAATAAAAGCTAAGAGAATGTATTTTGGTGAAATGAAGGCATGGTTACAGCTTTCAACCATTTTCCATCTTAAAAATGTGGCATAAGTAATGGCTTTGATTTCTGGATAAACAGATGGAAAAGGGGTCTTAGAAAATTGTAAAAGGTATCAGAAATACATCAAAACACAATAATGTTGACGTAAAGACACCTGCCAACTAATATCAATAGTTATATCATTTTCTTAAACTTCTGTAAGTTTAAGAAATGCAGTATTGCCTTGTGCCTTGTAATTCCATGACCAAAAACCCACATATCATTAAGATATTTTCTAATTTCTCTCCTTCATGAGGTGGGAGGATAAAAAAAGTTCACAGAAGTTACAAGAAATGGTAGACCTACCAATTATTTATAGTGATTTTACTGATATCAATTTTGTTTATAAATTATTAAGTGACTCAAACTTGCAATTCCGTTACCAAATGGGT
>NW_028160687.1:0-2000 GCF_964263955.1 Coregonus lavaretus | reverse complement strand
CACCCTGGCTCAACATACGAGAGTCCCCCGAGCCAGGGCGTGACAACCCGGCCAAACTGAACAATCGGGGGAGAAGGGCCTTGGTCAGGGAGGTGACCAAGAACCCGATGTTCACTCTGACAGAGCTCCAGAGTTCCTCTGTGGAGATGGGAGAACATTCCAGAAGGACAACCATCTCTGCAGCACTCCACCAATCAGGCCTTTATGGTAGAGTGGCCAGACGGAAGCCACTCCTCAGCAAAAGGCACATGACAGCCCGCTTGGAGTTTGCCAAAAGGCACCTAAAGACTCTCAGACCATGAGACACAAGATTCTCTGGTCTGATGAAACCAAGATTGAACTCTTTGGCCTGAATGCCAAGCATCACGTCTGGAGGAAACCTGGCACCATCCCTACGGTGAAGCATGGTGGTGGCAGCATCATGCTGTGGGGATGTTTTTCAGTGGCAGGGACTGGGAGACTAGTCAGGATCGAGGCAAAGATGAACAGAGCAAAGTACAGAGAGATCCTTGATGAAAACCTGCTCCAGAGCGCTCAGGACCTCAGACTGGGGCGAAGTTTCACCTTCCAACAGGACAACGACCCTAAGCACACAGCCAAGACAATGCAGGAGTGGCTTCGGGACAAGTCTCTGAATGTCCTTGAGTGGCCCAGCCAGAGCCCGGACTTGAATCCAATCAAATATCTCTGGGAGAGACCTGAAAATAGCTGTGCAGCGACGCTCCCCATCCAACCTGACAGAGCTTGAGAGGATCTGCAGAGAAGAATGGGAGAAACTCTCCAAATACAGATGTGCCAAGCTTGTAGCGTCATACCCAAGAAGACTTGAGGCTGTAATCGCTGCCAAAGGTGCTTCAACAAAGTACTGAGTAAAGGGTCTGAATACTTATGTAAATGTGATATTTCAGTTCTTTTTTATTTGTAAACATTTCAAAAAAACAGTTTTTGCTTTGTCATTATGGGGTATTGTGTGTAGATTTATGAGGGGAAAAAAACAATTTAATCAATTTTAGAATAAGGCTGTAACCTAACAAAATGTGGGAAAAGTCAAGGGTCTGAATACTTTCCGAATGCACTGTACTTGTGAGTACCAGAAGTCCTCACAAGAATAGTAAAACATTTTATTTTTTTTGAGAAGTGAGGACATTGTAAAAAGGCTATTTTAGGGTTAGAATTAGGAGTTAGGGTTAGGTTTAGGTAAGGTTTAGGGATAATAGGATTTTGAATGGGAATCAATTGTTTGTCCCCAAAAAGTCCTCAGAAGTATAGTATGTCATAGAGTGCTGTTGAGTATGCAAATGTGTAATTTTTTAAAGAAAAGCTATTGCAAATATAATTGTGAATATTTTGTATCATCTTGATAATTCTTTGTCCTTTTACATAATTGGTTAAAGTCCAACTGATCCGCAACACATCCTCCCAAACAAAGCCAACATTGACTGTGAGGAGCGAGAAGACATACAGAGACAGATTGCGTCCCAAATGCTATTCCCTATTCCCTTTATAATGCGCTACTTTGGGACCAGGGCCCACAGGGAAACCCACAGGGTTCTGGTCAAAAGTAGTACACTACAATGGAATAGGGTGCCATTTGGGACACTACAAAGGGAATAGGGTGCCATTTGGGACACTACAAAGGGAATAGGGTGCCATTTGGGACACTACAAAGGGAATAGGGTGCCATTTGGGACCCCAGACATTCTGTCTCTGTCTCTGTATGTCTTCTCGCTCCTCTCATAGATGAACCTTTCAATCCAAATGTCTCATTGTCAGCTATATACTGCAGATCTCTCTCTCTCTTCTCTCTCTCTCTCTCTCTCTCTCTCTCTGTCTCTCTGTCTCTCTGTCTCTCCCTCTCTCTCTCTCTCTCTCTGTCTCTCTGTCTCTCTGTCTCTCTGTCTCTCCCTCACTCCCTCACTCCCTCTCTCTCCTCCCTATCTCTCCTCTCTCTCCCTCTCTCTCTCTCTTCTCTCTCTCCCTCTCTCTCTCTCTGTCTCTCT
>NW_028160688.1:0-15437 GCF_964263955.1 Coregonus lavaretus | reverse complement strand
ACAGGGGATTGTATAGACTACTGCATGCAGGCCATAATTTGCTGTGAATATGGGCGTTATATGCAGGCTTTTTCCCTGTGCAAAGATCTAAAGCTAAGTCATATGTCTTCAGTGAAATCAATCAACCAATGCGTGGCCATTTATTCACTACTAATCTTTTCTCCTCTCTTCTTTCCTTCTCTTTGTAGTGAAATATAGAACATAATCAGTGTCGGCTGCCAAGTATAGAGGCTGCTTACATTAACAGGTCCGTTTTTCTTTCAGGACTCTCTCGCCTTCCTTCCTCAATCCTCTTTTCATTCTCCTCTTTCAGGACTCTCCATCTCTCCTCACTCCTCTTTCGAGCTGTTCTCTCAAGGCTCTCTCTCTCTCCTCACTCCTTTTTTCTAGCTCTTTGTCTAAGGCATCTCCTTCTATCTTCACTCCTCTTTTCAAGTTCTTCTTTCGGGACTTTCTCTTTCTCTGTGGCTCCTCTCTGGATCTCTTCTCTCAGCGCCCTCTCCCACTCCTCTCTGCCCAGTTCCAGCAGCTCTCTCTGGGCTCTCTCTCTCTCTCTCTGCGGCCCCTCTCTGGTTCTGGAGCTCTCTCTCCACCTGGGCCAACCTGTCCTGGAGGAGCTGGAGCTCGTGAAGGATGAGGTAACTCACACCGCGGTACTGACACACAGTCTCCGACCTCTCCATCTGAAAACGACAGACAGAAAATACATCAATCACTCAGCCAGTCAATCAAATAATATAATTCTAACTACAAATGTGATTTGAATCACTACTGACTCTAATCTCACCAGCTCTCAGTCTCATTCAAACCCACCAGTCAATCTCACCAGCTCTCAGTCTCACCTCGGTGAACACAGACGGCTGGTGGTGATAACATAGAGAAGGAGAGAAAAGGAGTGATAGGTGGGACAATGAGAGAGAAGACAGAAGGAGGTGACATCATTGTGTGTATACTTGAGTTTGCCATAGGCCTGCATTATATTGTCTTTACATTTGGTGTTTGAAACCTACAGTAGCTTAAAATAGCATTACATGGAAAAACAGGCCCAGCTGCTGTGTCCGTGACAGTTGTTATTGTCACTTCTCACAGTTTCAGAGGATCTGTCAGGATCAGATTACAACCCGTGGTCCTCTGTAGCTCAATTGGTAGAGCACGGCGCTTGTAACGCCAGGGTAGTGGGTTCGATCCCCGGGACCACCCATACACAAAAATGTATGCACGCATGACTGTAAGTCGCTTTGGATAAAAGCGTCTGCTAAATGGCATATTATTATTATTATTATAACCCGGAGGATTCACATTGATTACGTGACAGAGGACGTTCTGGTGACATTCTGACGGTTCACTTGTCTTCTGAGGCACAGGTTTGTAAACAAGGTAAAGGAAGCCCAGTAATGTGGAGGCTGGCTTGGTGACATTGAATGGGGACTTAGTAGTTTGTGTTGTCTTGGGCTGATGCCCTGTACCCTCGCCCCCGTATGGCAGAGTCAGAGAGAGTCAGGAGAGAGAGACAGATAGCCCCTCTCTAAAGGCGCGGTCACACCGGCCGAGAATACTTAGCACCTACTGAACAGAGTGCCGGCAGTAATTTGCAAACTGAGTGCAAACCGATTCAACATGTAGAAACGGACGAAAAGTCAGATGCCTACCGGGTGGTGCCTAAAACAAACCGTGCCAAACCAACGGCAAACCAACGGCAAACCAACGGCAAACCAACGGCAAACCAACGGCTTTGTGCTTTCGTCTTAAGTCTATTCTCTGACAACACAATGACAGGGGTCACATTATAAGAGGGAGAAAAACAGACATATCACTCTTTCTTTCTTTCTTTCTTTCTTTCTTTCTTTCTTTCTTTCTTTCTTTCTTTCTTTCTTTCTTTCTTTCTTTCTTTCTTTCTTTCTTTCTTTCATTTTTTTCATTTTTTTCTCTTCCAGTGTTTCTTCACTGTCTGTCAGTCTTCATTTATATCATGTCCCTGTCTATGTGGCTGATTTATATCATGTCCCTGTCTATGTGGTTGATTTATATCATGTCCCTGTCTATGTGGCTGATTTATATCATGTCCCTATCTACAGTGGGGAGAACAAGTATTTGATACACTGCCGATTTTGCAGGTTTTCCTACTTAGAAAGCATGTAGAGGTCTGTAATTTTTTATCATAGGTACACTTCAACTGTGAGAGACGGAATCTAAAACAAAAATCCAGAAAATCACATTGTATGATTTTTAAGTAATTAATTTGCATTTTATTGCATGACATAAGTATTTGATACATCAGAAAAGCAGAACTTAATATTTGGTACAGAAACCTTTATTTTCAATTACAGAGATCATACGTTTCCTGTAGGTCTTGACCAGGTTTGCACACACTGCAGCAGGGATTTTGGCCCACTCCTCCATACAGACCTTCTCCAGATCCTTCAGGTTTCGGGGCTGTCGCTGGGCAATACGGACTTTCAGCTCCCTCCAAAGATTTTCTATTGGGTTCAGGTCTGGAGACTGGCTAGGCCACTCCAGGACCTTGAGATGCTCTTACGGAGCCACTCCTTAGTTGCCCTGGCTGTGTGTTTCGGGTCGTTGTCATGCTGGAAGACCCAGCCACGACCCATCTGCAATGCTCTTACTGAGGGAAGGAGGTTGTTGGCCAAGATCTCGCGATACATGGCCCCATCCATCCTCCCCTCAATACGGTGCAGTCGTCCTGTCCCCTTTGCAGAAAAGCATCCCCAAAGAATGATGTTTCCACCTCCATGCTTCACAGTTGGGATGGTGTTCTTGGGGTTGTACTCATCCTTCTTCTTCCTCCAAACACGGCGAGTGGAGTTTAGACCAAAAAGCTATATTTTTGTCTCATCAGACCACATGACCTTCTCCCATTCCTCCTCTGGATCATCCAGATGGTCATTGGCAAACTTCAGATGGGCCTGGACATGCGCTGGCTTGAGCAGGGGGACCTTGCATGCTCTGCAGGATTTTAATCCATGACGGCGTAGTGTGTTACTAATGGTTTTCTTTGAGACTGTGGGCCAAGCTCTCTTCAGGTCATTGACCAGGTCCTGCCGAGTAGTTCTGGGCTGATCCCTCACCTTCCTCATGATCATTGATGCCCCACGAGGTGAGATCTTGCATGGAGCCCATCTTGAACTTCTTCCATTTTCTAATAATTGCACCAACAGTTGTTGCCTTCTCACCAAGCTGCTTGCATATTGTCCTGTAGCCCATCCCACAGGTCTACAATTTTATCCCTGATGTCCTTACACAGCTCTCTGGTCTTGGCCATTGTGGAGAGGTTGGAGTCTGTTTGATTGAGTGTGTGGACAGGTGTATTTTATACAGGTAATGAGTTCAAACAGGTGCAGTTAATACAGGTAATGAGTGGAGAACAGGAGGGCTTCTTAAAGAAAAACTAACAGGTCTGTGAGAGCCAGAATTCTTACTGGTTGGTAGGTGATCAAATACTTATGTCATGCAATAAAATGCAAATTAATTACTTAAAAATCATACAATGTGATTTTCTGGATTTTTGTTTTAGATTCCGTCTCTCACAGTTGAAGTGTACCTATGATAAAAAGTACAGACCTCTACATGCTTTGTAAGTAGGAAAACCTGCAAAATTGGCAGTGTATCAAATACTTGTTCTCCCCACTGTATGTGGTTGATTTATATAATGTCCCTGTCTATGTGGCTGATTTATATCATGTCCCTATCTATGTGGTTGATTTCTATCATGTCCCTGTCTATCTGGCTGATTTATATCATGTCCCTGTCTATGTGGCTGATTTATATCATGTCCCTATCTATGTGGTTGATTTATATCATGTCCCTGTCTATGTGGCTGATTTATATAATGTCCCTGTCTATGTGGCTGATTTATATCATGTCCCTATCTATGTGGTTGATTTATATCATGTCCCTGTCTATGTGGCTGATTTATATCATGTCCCTGTCTATGTGGTTGATTTATATAATGTCCCTGTCTATGTGGCTGATTTATATCATGTCCCTGTCTATGTGGCTGATTTATGTCATGTCCCTGTCTATGTGGCTGATTTATATCATGTCCCTGTCTATGTGGCTGATTTATATCATGTCCCTGTCTATGTGGCTGATTTATATCATGTCCCTGTCTATGTGGCTGATTTATATCATGTCCCTGTCCATGTGGCTGATTTATATCATGTCCCTGTCTATGTGGCTGATTTATATAATGTCCCTATCTATGTGGTTGATTTCTATCATGTCCCTGTCTATGTGGCTGATTTATATCATGTCCCTATCTATGTGGTTGATTTCTATCATGTCCCTGTCTATGTGGCTGATTTATATCATGTCCCTGTCTATGTGGCTGATTTATATCATGTCCCTATCTATGTGGTTGATTTATATCATGTCCCTGTCTATGTGGCTGATTTATATAATGTCCCTGTCTATGTGGCTGATTTATATCATGTCCCTATCTATGTGGTTGATTTATATCATGTCCCTGTCTATGTGGCTGATTTATATCATGTCCCTGTCTATGTGGCTGATTTATATCATGACCCCGTCTATGTGGCTGATTGATATCATGTCCCTATCTATGTGGCTGATTTATATCATGTCCCTGTCCATGTGGCTGATTTATATCATGTCCCTGTCTATGTGGCTGATTTATATCATGTCCCTATCTATGTGGTTGATTTATATCATGTCCCTGTCTATGTGGCTGATTTATATCATGTCCCTATCTATGTGGTTGATTTATATCATGTCCCTGTCTATGTGGCTGATTTATATCATGTCCCTGTCTATGTGGCTGATTTATATCATGTCCCTGTCTATGTGGCTGATTTATATCATGTCCCTGTCTATGTGGCTGATTTATCGGTGTCATGTCTACCTTCATCTGCTGTCCATCCGTCTGTCTGACTCACACTGTGTGTGTGTGTGTGTGTGTGTGTGTGTGTGTGTGTGTGTGTGTGTGTGTGTGTGTGTGTGTGTGTGTGTGTGTGTGTGTGTGTGTGTGTGTGTGTGTGTGTGTGTGTGTGCTGGTGTGGAGGCGTGGATTTTTAAAATATTTTTTAAAATATTTTTTTTTATATTTAGTGCAAAATGTCCACATGCATCCTGGAGGCTCAGAGAGAGAGGATTGTGGAGCGCAGACAGGATCAGCAGGGTGTGTGTGATTATGTGTGTGTCTGAAAGCCAGTCCATGTGTGTGTCTTCGTGTGAGTGTATATGTGTGTGTGTATATGTGTGTGTGTGGGGGGGGGTTCAGTCAGGCCATGGTTGAGACACAGTCGAGGCCTCAGGTCACCCCAGTCTTGTGTATTGCTCTCTTGTTTTTCTACAATCACTCACGCATATACCCCACCCCCCACCCAAACAGACACTCATACACACACACGCGCACTCAGACCCGACACACATACGAATACTTTTCAGACAAGCACTCTAAGCACACTATCACACACACACACACACACACACATACACACACACACACACACACACACACACACACACACACACACACACACACACACACACACACACCACTCATTGAGGCCCTGGGGGTGGTGTGTTCGTTGTTCCCGTGATAGAGCTGGTTCCTGCAGAAAGACCCCTTGCCCTTGGCACTGACACATTCGCTTAGCGCTCAAACGACAAGCCCCCCCCCCCCCCCCCCCCGACAGCCAATAAGAGCGAGTTCTGCTCAAGCTGTACTTCCTAGACAGCAAAATAATTCTGCCCTCTTGTCTACACTCTCTCTCTCTCTATCTCTTGTCTTTCTCTGAGTCCATTCTCTGTGTGGCATCATATATTCCACTGTATTCATTCTACTTGATCTGTCTAGGCTACATGTCTTAAACAGTAAAATAGGGGAAGGGTCAGGAGGGAGAAGGAGAAGCAACAGAGGGTGTGGAGAGAGGGATGGAGAGAGGGATGGAGAGAGGGATGGAGAGAGGGATGGAGGAGGGATGGAGAGAGGGATGGAGAGAGGGATGGAGAGAGGGATGGAGAGAGGGATGGAGGAGGAAAGAGGCTTAAAAAAGAGAGAGGAGTGGGGGGAAGAGGTAGTCACACTGGATTCATTTCCATCTTAGGTACGATCTAGAACCTTTAAGGTCATGTTTCAATTATTAAAAAACCAAACAATAATGAGTGGTATAAATGAATCTGTCACTTTATTTTTCAATCCGGCAATGTAAATGTGAGATATAATCGATGATATACTTGTGGGCTGCACACGCACCATAACAACATGAAATAGAACGTTGTCCAGGCTTGACGTAGATTCAGGTGAATACTTTTGGAACGCTGAGCCATTGACTACCACCAGATGGCTGTGGCTGAGCCATTGACTACCACCAGATGGCTGTGGCTGAGCCATTGACTACCACCAGATGGCTGTGGCTGAGCCATTGACTACCACCAGATGGCTGTGGTTGAGCCATTGACTACCACCAGATGGCTGTGGCTGAGCCATTGACTACACCAGATGGCTGTGGCTGAGCCATTGACTGCCACCAGATGGCTGTGGCTGAGCCATTGGCTGCCACCAGATGGCTGTGGCTGAGCCATTGACTACACCAGATGGCTGTGGCTGAGCCATTGACTACACCAGATGGCTGTGGCTGAGCCATTGACTACCACCAGATGGCTGTGGCTGAGCCATTGACTACACCAGATGGCTGTGGCTGAGCCATTGACTACCACCAGATGGCTGTGGCTGAGCCATTGACTACACCAGATGGCTGTGGCTGAGCCATTGGCTACCACCAGATGGCTGTGTGCGAGTGGGTTTCTTTTGACAATGAAGCACCGGACTACAGTCATGTTGTTTTGAACCTAGAAAAAAAACCTAGAGACGGCAGTAGGCAAGAAGGAGTCGGCTGAGATTGGCTATAGTAATGTCTAGTTGGTCATAAAAGTATGGTAAGTTACTGAGTGAGTGTCTTTGATAACTGCCTAGTTGGTTAGCTAGATAGCAGCGTTTTACACTTAGCTAGTTAGCTAGCTAGATAATAAACTAAACTGCAATTATCATAAACCATTATCATCTAGCTAGCTAGAGTAGCTAAATAGCTGTCATATTTAAAGTAAGCAGGATCGTGGCATGTCAGAAACAATGCAGGTTGGCTAGCTAGCTCACGTTAGCTAGATCACACTAGCTAGCTAGCGAGCTAACGTCTACAGCTGTAACTCGGAGGGGAAGCCTATTTTCTGAATTAAGCAATAGAGTCGATACTTAGGGTAATCATCCTATTTTAAGCAGTTTGGCTACAAAATTAGCCCGGCCTCAACAATCACATGATGCATCTCGCTAAGCTAGCAGCTAACTACAGTCAAATAAGGAGCATGTTGTCATTGATGTCATGATGGAATAAGTCGAGGTAGCAATTGTTAGTGAGATGATACATGGTGCCATAATATAAATAATAGCTTAGCTATAAATTCACATGGATGAGATGATTTATTTATTTATTTTTGATTTATTAGATCTTGGTTATCCACTAGTTACCACATCCACAAAGTCAAAATTGGCTATATCGTAAAATATATATATATATTTTTTCTTTAATTCATAGTCAATCGATCAATAATATAAAAATACTCTTAGCAAAAATGTTTATCTTTAATTTACAATCTGTAGAAACAATGAGAATAGAAAGGTTCAGAACTTTTGTGAAACATCACAGCAGAGTTGAAAAATATATGACAAATATAAATCAAAACTGGATGGTGGAAGGGGTTGAGTGGAGCTGAAGGATGGGACTAGAAACAAACAAAAGATAACTATTGTCAAATATACTGTGTCCGTAAAATGGATATGGTATGAATACAGTGCATTCTGAAAGTATTCAGAACCCTTGACTTTTTCCACATTTTGTTACGTTACAGCCTTATACTAAAATGTATTAAATAAATTAAAATCCTCATCAATCTTCACACAATACCCAATGATGACAAAGCGAAAACAGGTTTATACCAATTTATAAAAACAGAAATATCACATTGATGAGACTCGAAATTAGGCTCAAGTGCATCCTGTTTCCATTGATCATCCTTGAGATGTTTCTACAACTTGATTGGAGTCCACCTGTGGTACATTCAATTGATTGGACATGATTTGGAAAGGCACACACGTGTCTATATAAGGTCCCACAGTTGACAGTGCATGTCAGAGCAAAAACCAAGCCATGAGGTCGAAGGAATTGTCCGTACATCTCAGAGACAGGATTGTGTCGTGGCACAGATCTGGGAAGTGTACCACAATGGCCTCCATCATTCTTAAATGGAAGAAGTTTGGAACCACCAAGACTCTTCCTAGAGCTGGCCGCTCAGCCAAACTGAGCAATCAGGGGAGAAGGGCCTTGGTCTGGGAGGTGACCAAGAACCCGATGGCCTCTAAGAAAAAAGAGATGGGAGAACCTTCCAGAAGGACAAACATCTCTGCAGCATTCCACTAATCAGGTCTTTATGGTAGAGTGGCCAGACGGAAGCCAATAAAAGTAAAAGGCACATGACAGCCCGCTTGGAGTTTGCCAAAAGGTACCAACAGAACAAGATTCTCTGGTCTGATGAACCCAAGATTGAACTCTTTGGCCTGAATGTCAAGCATCACGTCTGGAGGAAACCTGGCACCATCCCTACGGTGAAGCATGGTGGTGGCAGCATCATGCTGTGGGGATGTTTTTCAGCGGCAGGGACTGGGAGACTAGTCAGGATCGAGGGAAAGATAAACGCAGCAAAGTATAGAGAGATCCTTGATGAAAACCTGCTCCAGAGCACTCAGGACCTCAGACTGGGCGAAGGTTCACCTTCCAACAGGACAACAACTCTAAGCACACAGCCAGGACAACGCAGGAGTGGCTTCAGGACAAGTCTCTGAATGTCCTTGAGTGGCCCAGCCAGAGCCCGGACTTGAACCCGATCGAACATCTCTGGAATGACCTGAAAATAGCTGTGCGGCGACGCTCCCCATCCATCCTAACAGAGCTTGAGAGAATCTTTAGAGAAGAATGGGAGAAACACCCCAAATACAGGTGTGCCTAGCTTGTAGCGTCATACCCCCGTGTAGCTCAGTTGGTAGAGCATGGCGCTTGCAATGCCAGGGTTGTGGGTTCATTTCCCACGGGGGGCCAGTATGAAAATGTATGCACTCACTAACTGTAAGTCGCTCTGGATAAGAGCGTCTGCTAAATTACTAAAATGTAAATGTAAGACTCGAGGCTGTGATCGCTGCCAATGGTGCTTCAACATAGTACTGAGAAAAGAATCTGAATACTTATGTAAATGTGATATTTGAGTTTTTTACTATTAATACATTTGTAAACATTTGTAAAAACCTGTTTTTGCTTTGTCATTATGGGGTTAGAGTCTGGCCACTCTACCATAAAGGCCTGATTGGTGGTGTGCTGCAGAGATGGTTGTCCTTCTGGAAGGTTCTCCCATCTCCACAGAGGAACTCTGTAGCGCTGTCAGAGTGACCATCGGGTTCTTGGTCACCTCCCTCACCAAGGCCCTTCTCCCCCGATTGCTCAGTTTGGCTGGGCGGCCAGCTCTAGGAAGTCTTGGTGGTTCCACAATTCTTCCATTGAAGAATGATGGAGGCCACTTGTTCTTGGGGACAATCAATGCTGCAGAAAACTTTTTGTACCCTTCCCCAGATCTGTGCCTCGACACAATCCTGTCTCGGAGATCTATGGACAATTCCTTCGACCTCATGGCTTGGTTTTTGCTCTGAAATGCAATTTAATCTGTTGGACCTTATATAGACAGGTGTGTGCCTTTCCAAATCATGTCCAATCAATTGAATGTACCACAGGTAGACGCCAGTCAAGTTGTAGAAACATCTCAAGGATGATCAATGGAAACAGGATGCACCTGAACTCAATTTCGAGTCTCATAGCTAAGGGTCTGAATACTTATGTAAATAAGGTATCTGTTCTTTATTTTTAATACATTTGCAAAACTTTATAAAAACCTGTTTTCGCTTCATCATTATGGACTATTGTGTGTAAATTGATGAGAAAAAATATATGATTTAATCAATTTTAGAATACGGCTGTAACGTAACAAAACGTGGAAAAAGTCAAGGGGTCTGAATAGTTTCCGAATGCACTGTACCTTTCATCACCAACGCCATGTTAGCATTCACTGCACATGTTGCTGAACAAGTCAACCCTGATGTTTAGTGTCAATGAAAAAAAGAAATTCACAGACAAATATTCAGTTCATAAGCATTGACTGTAATACCTTTTACGGTCCTGTGGTGAAAAACTGCTGTGGTATTCGGGCCCGTATTCACAAAGCATCTTCAGAGAAGGAATAGCATGGTGATCTAGGACCAGCACTCCTTGTCGACGTAGTCATTCACAGTACTCCGACTCCGAGATGCTTTGTGAATACGGTCCCTGGTCTGTCTGCGCGCTGCTTTTCTAGTGATCTAACGCGCCCTCTTCATCTGAAATGCAACAACACCAAAAAACATGAAGAAAGAATTAGCCTAGTCCAAGCCTGTTCCTGGACAGCTAACCCTTCTGTAGGTTTTCACTCCAACCCCAGTTGTAACTAAACCTGATTCAGTTTATCATCCAGCTCATTATTAGAATCAGGTGCGCTAGATTAGGGTTGAAACTAAAACCTAAAGGATAGCAGCTCTCCAGGAACAGGGTAGGAGAGCACTGGCCTTGTCAGTAACCTAGTTAACTGCTGAAACATTAATGTCAATGTGCACAAGCCTTATTCAGCCAAATTATACCAAAACAACACACGCTTTTGGAGTGAAATCAAGAGGGGCATTTTTCTTGCCAACTTTTTCAGTCACCAGTGTATCAATAAACAGGCAGGGGAATTAAGTAGTTGACGTGTACCTATGATGAAAATTACAGGCCTCTCTCATCTTTTTTAAGTGGGAGAACTTGCACAATTGGTGGCTGACTAATTACTTTTTTTTCCCCACTGTAGCTAGCTGAGGTGGTGAACTCAGACGGATGATGGGAGTTAGGTAACGTTAGTTAACTTTCCCCCAGCAGTATCAATGGCAACTTGATCAATCAGATGGATAGCTTAGCATATATAGCTACTCATTTTCCCCTAACATCTAAAGCAGCCTGATACGGCTTGCCAGTTGCTAGTAAAGTAGGATGAATAAGTCAGAAGCCAGCTAGCAATGCCAACTTGATGCCTTTTACCGATAAACGCCATGTACATGTATAAAAGAGACAATCACCTTCAAGCAGATCATTTTAGTTTTATTCTAGCACTTCAGGCCCGAGGAGTAATAGCTACTTGTTTGTAGAACCGGCGTCTTCACCAGATGTTGTCCCCAGTCAGCTCCAGAGTTTTCACCTGAACCAATGTCACAGGCTAAATCACAGGCTGCAGTCATGCACTTGAGTTAGCGTTGCTTACTAGCGCACGTGCCTCACACATTTCTTTCTTTAGCAGCCTGGGGGAAAAAAATATAAGTTTAGTTTTTTATTGCCCATCTACAAGGGGTGTATATTCTATTTACATTTACAAATGTAACTTGCAACATGGCCTTTAAAGGGTTCTTCGGCTGTCCCCATAGGAGAACCCTTTGAATAACCTTTTGGGGTTCCATGTAGAACATGGAACCCCAAAAGGGTTCTACCTGGAACCAAAAAGGGTTCTACCTGGAACCAAAAAGGGTTCTCTTAATGGGACAGCCGAAGAACCCTTTTGGAACACTTTTTTTTTCTATGAGTGTCCTGTAAAGACAGCAGTAGCATGAGTTATAAAGAAATAATACATTGATACACTAGCTAAGACTCACAGGTCTCAAAGACACACTAGGCTATATTGGTACGGTGAAGAGGGCAGCCTAAATGCTCTTTACAGTAACAGAAATAGGCTTCACGTCTATAACAATAAACTGTTGTCTGCATCTACTGTATCTCTGCTGCTTTGGCCACTGAGAACCCAGAGTACAATACATGTTACACCTAGCCTAGCAGGAGTATTGGGTAAGGGTGGGAGGTACTGGCTGATGGTGTCTTGTCAGGATAAGGTCCATGATTCATTTACAGGAAGCCTTTTTTCCTTTGTGTATGTGTGTCTGTGTGTCTGTGTGTGTGTGTGTGTGTGTGTGTGTGTGTGTGTGTGTGTGTGTGTGTGTGTGTGTGTGTGTGTGTGTGTGTGTGTGTGTGTGTGTGTGTGTGTGTGTGTGTGTGTGTGTATAGACTGTGTATGTATGTGTGAGCATCTGGGGCCATTGTCTCATGGACAGAGGGAGGAGATGAAGCGCTTTACAGACAAAGCACCTAAAAGAGTCCCCTCCTCTCCTCTTCTCCTCCCCTCCTCTCCTCCTCTCCTCCTCTCCTCCTCTCCTCTTCTCCTCCTCCCCTCCTCTCCTCTTCTATTCTACGCAGCTGCCCCTACCCGTCTGTCTCCTCAAATCCCACTGGCAGAAGTGGGTCACTGTCACACACACGGAAACACACCCCTATAACCACAATCAGCCTCCGCACATCCCTAGCAAACTGACCCACCAGCCCCATTCACAAACAGGCTTCTTCTCTGTCACACCCAAACAACCCTCCCAACATTACCCCAACCCAACCCAACCCAACCCTACCCTATCCTATCCTATCCTATCCTACCATACCCTACCCAATGCTATCCCACCGTATCCTAACCTATCCTACCCTATCCTACCCTATCCTAACCTATCCTACCCTCCCCTATCTTACATTTTTTACATTTTTAGTCATTTTGCAGACACTCTTATCCAGAGCGACTTACAGTTTTAGTGAGTGCATACATTTTCCTACCCTACCCTATCCTGTCCTACCCTAATCTATCCTAATCCAAGCTTACACTTTCCGATCCTACCCTACCCTATCCTACGCTGTCCTACCCTGTCCTATCCTACCCTACCCTACCCTATCCTATCTTATCCTGTCCTACCATATTCTACCCTACCCTACCCTATCCTGTCCTACCCTACCCTACCCTATCCTATCTTATCCTGTCCTACCCTACCCTACCCTACCCTACCCTATCTTATCCTGTCCTACCATATTCTACCATATTCTACCCTATCCTGTCCTACCCTACCCTACCTTATCCTATCTTATCCTGTCCTAACATACTCTATCATACCCTATCTTATGCTACCCTATCCTATCCTATCCTATCCTACCATACCCTATTCTACCCTGTCTTATGCTACCATATCATACCCTATCATAGCCTACCATATCATACCCTATCATATCCTACCCTTTCATATCCTATCCTATCATATACCACCCCATCCTATCCTACCCTACCCACTCTCAACATATAAATGCAGTTGACCCATCTAGCTTCCCACAATGACCACCATACCGCTCCATCTATGCGCCCTACCAAGCCATCAAACATCAACCCTAAATTCCAAGATGAACCCCTCCATCTCTACCATCCATCCTACTAACAACTGTACATCTACCCCCCCCCCCCCCCCCCCCCTTTTCAAAACCAAATCAAGACCCCCTGCAGCCTCCCCTAAATTCCACACATCCCAAATCAACCCCCCCCCCTCCACCACCTCTTCCACCCCTCTACCCTTTAGACACACGCTCCCCCCTCCTCCCCCCCTTGTTCCCAACTGACTGCACATTTAAATCTAGTTAGAGATTCCATGATGGGTTGCAGGCACTTAGGGGTTTTTAGCTGCCTGAAGGATTACAGAGATATCCCTGAACTTGTCTTTGCGGGTTTTAATCAGCGGATATTATTATGGGCCTGGGATTTCTGTCTCACATATTATTATGGGCCATCTCATCTGTCTCACACACACACTACCTGAATCATACTACCTCTCTCTCTCTCTCTCTTTCTCTCTCTCTCTCTCTCTCTCTCTCTCTCTCTCTCTCTCTCTCTCTCTCTCTCTCTCTCTCTCTCTCTCTCTATCATTCTCTCTCTATCATTCTCTCTCTCTCTCTCTCTCTCTTTCTCTCTCTCTCTCTCTCTCTCTCTCTCTCTCTCTCTCTCTCTCTCTCTCTCTCTCTCTCTCTATCACTCTCTCTCTCTCTCTCTCTCTGTCTCTCATCTATTTCTCTCTCTCTATATCCCTTTTTCACTCTCTTTTTATACCCCCCCCCCCCTCTCTCTCTCGTTCTCTCCGTCTCTCTCAGTGAATTATGGACACGTCAGATCACACAGACGTTTAAAAAGGGATTCAGTAGTTAAAGGACCTTGTTTTTTTCCTAATTTCCCAACATAATTTTTTCAAGGCTGTGCGTGAGACAGAGCACGCATGTGTGCGTGTGATGTGTGAGTGTGCGTCTGAACGAGACGGCGATTCGTGACTGCTGCTTTGTAGATTTTCACAGAGATACAGCCCCCCCCCCCCCCCCCCCCCGGTGCTCAGTGTAGCATGAGCCAACACATATATTTCTCTCATCTGGACCCCACTGTGCCACACATCACACGAATCGAAGGGAGGAAGGGGGAAGGACAGGGGACACTGGGGACAGGGGGGACAGGGGGGACGAGAGGGGACACAGCAAAGTGGAAGATGGGAAGAAGAGGAGAGTGATGTATAGATGAGAGTGGTTTATAGAGGGGACACAGCAAAATGGATGAAGTGGAGGGGGAGGCAGGGTACAGAAATGGGACCGAGCAAAGTGCATGAAGTGTGTGTGTGTGCTGGGGGAGTACAAAGGGGTGAATGGGGGTTACAGTAGAGAACAGTGGAAGAGGTAGGGGCAGGGGTGAGACGGGGGGAAAGGCTAGGAATCCAGGAGTGACACAACAGACAGGGGAAGGGTTGGGGTAAAGAGAAGGAGGGGGAGAGGGAGGGGGAGAGGGAGAGGGAGAGGGAGAGGGTAGAGGGGTGCCTCCTTGCCTCTATGCCTCCTTGCCTCCTTGCATCTTTGCCGCTTTGCCTCCTTGCCTCCTTGCCTCCGTCCTCTTTGCCTCCTTGCCTCCTTGCCTCCTTGCCTCTTTGCCTCCTTGCCTCCTTGCCTCTTTGCCTCTTTGCCTCTTTGCCTCCTTGCCTCCTTGCCTCCTTGCCTCCTTGCCTCTCTGCCTCTTTGCCTCCTTGCCTCCTTGCCTCCTTGCCTCCTTGCCTCCTTGCCTCTTTGCCTCTTTGTCTCCTTGCCTCTTTGCCTCCTTGCCTCTTTGCCTCCTTGCCTCTTTGTCTCCTTTCCTCTTGCCTCCTTGCCTCCTTGCCTCCTTGCCTACTTGCCTCCTTGCCTCCTTGCCTCCTGCCTCTTTGCCTCCTTGCCTCCTTGCCTCCTTGCTCTTTGCCTCCTTGCCTCTTTGCCTCTTTGCCTCTTTGCCTCCTTGCCTCCTTGCCTCCTTGCCTCCTTGCCTCTCTGCCTCTTTGCCTCCTTGCCTCCTTGCCTCCTTGCCTCCTTGCCTCCTTGCCTCTTTGCCTCTTTGTCTCCTTGCCTCTTTGCCTCCTTGCCCTCTTTGCCCCTCCCTTTACTCCTGCC